>NC_053411.1:3619315-3629315 GCF_016859285.1 Xiphias gladius
ACAATACAAAACAAAGAACCCAAGAAATGAAAGTCATCCAGAAAATCAAACAGATCATTACACAACAGTATATTACACATCTTATTTAAATGTAGATTGATTGAATTTGGCTTTTGACCACTGTGGATCATACAGCGTGTTTTTTGTGGTAAAAGGGCAGGAAGCAGGCAGTGTTAGTAGAACTGTCAATTCATACATGGAAAACAGCCCATTTAAACCTGCGAGTGATGACAAACTGGTGATGCGAGGCACAAGTCAAAGGCTTACATGTATGTGCAAAAAGCTTTATTGCAGTCCTGCGGTGTGTCACCACACTGGGGGAGTGGGAGGGAGAAGTGCATTGAGAAGAGCGATTAGAAAGCCTGCTGCAAGGTGCAGAGGTGAAGCGCACACACACACACACACACACACACACACACACACACACACACACACAAACACAGACTGTCTGTTAGCAGCCATGAACCAGAGGAGGAGGAGGTGGTGGTGATGATGGTGACGAAGTACAAATGAAAGGCGTTTCCTGTTTTCATACCCAGATGATGTCTCATACCTCAGCTGTGGTCCAGGCATCTAAGAAAGTACAGTCTCACCTCGTTGGGGACAAGAGATACTGAGGCCAAATGGAGACATCATCAATATAACCGGGCATAAAGAGGAAGTAAACTCCATCACGCACAAAATCAGTAGCACAGCAAATCAGATGAAGCAGCATCTCAACCACTAACAGGACAGTTACACTGAAAAATACCATCAGCAGTTTCTTTGGAAAGAGAACCTGACAACTGAACTCTTCTCACACAACAACCAATCAGATTCCTACACTCAGCTTTCATTTCATTTGATGAACAGGTCTGTGCAAAATGGGCTTTGAAGGAAATAACATCACATAAAATATATTTAACAAACTGTTCATTAGCAAAACGGTTCTTCACTTTTTTGAATCTGATTATCAAGTAATGCCATGTACTAGTTTAGAGCTCGCTAGCTGGCTGTTAACTCGTCACCCTACACAGTCATGTAATTGCTGGCCCTGCCCCTACTGGTCAGGATGGAGTCACACTTTAACCACAGTGTGAATGCAGTAACGGGGAGCCAAGCTACCAACAACCTGAAATGCTACAAAGCCAGAGAGATGACACAGTTGAGGCCCAGGTGACCACTGACATGCACACACGTTCTGCATGCTATTACATTCAGGATCAAGGACATAAACTAGCCAACTCTTTTCACGCCACTGTGAATGCGATAAAAGCGTCTCCTCACATGTTTTATTTTGCTTGGACTGGCGTTTGCTTTGGGTGTAATCACTGATTTTGCAAGGCTGAACAGTGAGTTGGAAAGATGCCGTTGAAGGCCAGACCTTCTACAGAACCTAAAGGAATCAGTCGACCACAACAGTTTCGTGCAGCGCCCGATAGCTGACTGTCAACTTGCTGTGTCGCGGCCGTGAGACGAGAGCGCCCATATACTTGCTTTAAACAACGCGTTTGTGTGCATATGTCGACTTGTTGTGTAGGGCTGCAACTAACAATTATTTTCATTATCAGTTAATCACAGTTTCACTAGGGGATGGCCACAAATTGATTGCTTTGTTTTTCATGAAATGCAAATAGCTAATTGGGCTTTTTTTTTTTTTTTTTTTTTTTTTTTTAAATTGTGCCAATTGTTTTCAAAATGGAAACAAATGTAGGCAAAAAAGTTGTAGCCTGCAGCGTTACTCACTGAATCCATTAAGGTTAAGAGCATTAGTTGTGTGAGTCATTAGACATTAAAGCTATATGTCCAAAGCATGCAATAAAGCACATAAACAATGTGGGCAGTATAGAATGTGACATAAGGCAGAGCAGACTCTGAACAAACAACTGGAATGGTTCTCAGTAGAGTGCATACCTCGTCCAAGGTCGTATATTGATGAAAATGTCAAAAAAATGCCCTCTATTAAGGAAAGTCAAAAAATTCCTGGATCCTCACCAAAATGTACTGGGTTCCTCCCTTGCCCACGCCCCATCCATCCACCAAGTTTGGTGCAAATCAGTTCAGTGGTTTTGCGTAATCCTGCTGAGCAACAAACAAACCAACTGACAGACATGAGTGAAAACATGTTGGCGGAGGTAATTATGATGGAAGGTCGTAAGGAGAAACCTTTACAGTATGTCACAGCTGCTGTGTTTTCTGCCTTGATATCCACATTAACAAAATAGCTCATTTCCTTGAGTATTGTCATGTTTAGTGGACATACTTTTTAATCCTCCAAGTACACATGTAAGTACACGAACTCGGGTCACAACCTCTCGCCTACAAGAACGTGTTGTTAAAACCAAGTATATATGTGCTCCAAACAGGTTAGGGTGGGGAGAGGCTCAGCAACAACCCTTCATTTCACTGGATGTCCTGTTTTTGATAAATATTAAATAATTGCACAAAAGACGTCAACACTCACGTCAAGACAATAGGGATCAAAACACTAACAAGCTGAAATGTACCTCAAACATATTAAGGGCAGAGGAAGTCCATGTCTGACACTGTATGTTGTGTGTGTCTAACAGTAACATATTACCTCATTATTTGCTCTGGTTTCATTATTTCATAAATATACTGTAAAAAAGTCATTTTACAGGCAACTTTTGACCTCTTTTTAGAGGGTAAAACATTTCATTACATGTAACAATGTGGCGCTTTCAGAAACACCAGACCTGTCTTCAAGGGTTTAACCTCTTCGTGGATTTCAACTCACTGAAGTCTACGTGTTCAGAAGAACAGACTTCATGGAATGATTCAGGAAACAAATTTACTCTGACTGGAAAACAACTGAGAAGCACACCCAGATCACAGCCGGCAGACCTAATCAAAATCAGAGGACATGAAGGAATGACTAAAGTTTTGAGGGAAAAAAAAGGTGGAAAAACAGAGAGATTGACACATTTCAACATTGTCATACACAGATCTGACTGGAGATGATTTAGGACATTACTTTTACTTTCTCTGTCTGATATTTTGTTTAGCGATTGGGGAGTAGACTATTGTGTGTGTCATAATAATTTAAAGATAAGTTTGCCAAACCAAAAAAATAAAGAATAAAGAAAAGAAAAGATAGAGCAAAAGCAGGCAGAGGATCTGAGTAGTAACCGCTATCTCTGTGGCTTCTCCTGGTCTGTGAAACCTGAACCCGTCTGCTAGGTACATATATGTAGGAGTGCGTGATACATTCTTCAGCCTCTGCCGATTACAGTTTCCAGTCCACTGCTGGGCCTCTGGGCAGAGGAAGTGCGGTGGGAGTTAAATAAGGCCTCATATTCCTTTTCACACCCCTGCCTCATCACTGACTGTCCCCCTACAGGGTCCTGGTTCTAGTCAGAGCAGTGACATGGAACTGCAGAAGAGGTTTATCACAGAAGCTACAACCAGATATGTCCAAAAGCTGAACACAGGTCTCTCTCAGGTCCATCTGGCCTGGTAAGAGTCCAGTTTTTCCCGAAGGATGGAGGGGAAACTGGTTGAGTCCGTTAGTGCGTGAAGGTTACTTCTGATTTCAGCTCAGCGCTTCAGCACCGGGCTGCCTCGCTCCTGATCTTTCTGTAATGCCTGTAGGGCCTGAGGTGGAGGGAGGTACCGTTAAAAAACATGTAAGAAACACTAACAACAAAGAAGCCTAAACTGTACAGCTTTATCATCCCACCTGTGCCCACTTCCTGTTGCGGCTGGTCATGTGAATAGTGGCGATGTGCTGGAAGAGCTGCTCGGCAGGGATGAGGTCAGGTAGGCGGGTAAGGAATTGAGCCATGTGAATGAAGTCCATGCAGGTCAGGACCTCCTGGTACAGACGCAGCAGGCCCAGTGCGGTGCGGAACAGGAACTCCTCGCCGTCTCTGCAGAACACGTCCCACACCCGACACGCCAGGTCCAACGGCAGAGACTTACTGTACAGAGTGAAGATCCTAGAGGGAAGGGCAGAGGGAGGGGAAGAGAGGAAGGAATAGAAGCACAAGTGAAAACAAGCAACAAGCATATAAATATCTGAAAATTCTGAAATGAAATGGCTAAAATATATATACTTGCAAAAGCTGCACCAACAGAGTGCATACAAAACAGTATGCACTCCAAAAATGTATTTTATAAAACAGCAATATTTAAAATCACATACAGTTAGGTCCATAAGTATTTGAACAGTGACACAGTTTTTGTAATTTTGCCTCTGTACACCATCACAGTGGATTTGAAAGGAAGCCATCAAGATGTGATTGAAGTGGAGACTTTCAGCTTTAGTTCAAGGGGTTTTGACAAAAACATCACATTAACCGTTCAGGAATTACAGACATTTTTATACATATTCCCTCATTTTCACAGGCTCAAAAGTAATTGGACAATTGACTGACAATCAATTTCAAGGCCAGGTGAGGCTTGTTGCGTTGTTGTTTCATTACAAATTTAGCAGGTATTCCAGGTGTTGAATTCTCATTTGGTAGTTGCTCACGGGAACTGTCAATATGTGGCTCACATATGTTAATGCAAAAGAAGGAAGCCATCATGAGGCTGAAAAAACAGAAAAAACCTATTACACAGTAACAATTTGGTACATTCTTAAAAAGAAGGAAGGAGCTCAGCAGCACCAAAAGGCCTGGAAGACAACAGAAGACAACTAAATTGGATGATCTCAGAATTCTTTCCCTGGCGAAGAAAACCCCTTCACAACATCTAGCCAGGTCAAGAACACTCTATAGGAGGTAGGCGTATCATTGTCAAAGTCTACAATCAAGAGACACCTTCATGTAAGTAGACCCACAAACAAGCAGCAACTGAAGGCAGCTGCAGTAAAGGCCTGGCAAAGTCATCTCAGGGGAGGAAACTCATAATTTGATGATGTCCATGGTTCCAGATAACAGTTAAAAATAATCCTAATATTTACAATTATATTGGCTTGTCAACTTACTTCTGAGCCTTTGAAAATGAGGGGCTATGTATTTAATGTCTGTAATTCCTGAACAGTTAACGTGATATTTCTGTTAAACCCCTTGAACTAAAGCTGTAAGTCTACACTTCAATCACATCTTGATGGCTTCGTTTCAAATCAACTGTGATGGTGTACAGAGGCAAAATTACAAAAACTGTGTCACTGTCCAAATACTTATACAGTATTTATACAGTTAGATCCATAAGTAAATAGCTCTGCTCACTGCTCTGACTTGACCCCATATACGCTGACCACCACTAAACTTTTCCATTCTGGCACTTACTAATGTAGACAAAAATGTGGAATAGTTAATATTGTGTATCTCTGCATTCCCAGTAGAGCTGCAACAACTGGTTGAGCAACAGAAAATTAATGGGCAAGTATTTTAATAGAAATGGCAAAAAAAAGTTTTAAGTGCTCATCAATAAGTATATAGGCTAATTTACAGCAGCAGCTGTTTGAGCAACTATTTTAAAAATCTGTTCATCATTTAAGTCATTTTTCAAGCAAAAATCCAAAACGTTTCGAAGTACCTGGTTCTCAAATATAAGAATTTGCTGCTCCTCCTTGTCTTACATTAAATATTTTTTGGGTTTTGACACATTGATCGTTTTATAGAGCAATTGATTCAAATGGTCTTTAAAACAAAGCAAAATTACTTAGATTTAACAATAATGGAGATAATGGTTACTTGCCGCCCTAATTCCCAGAGTTCTGAATCTACTCTTTTTCACTCTAAAAACTCTTAACTATGCCATTATGTCTTGGTATGTCGCATTTACTTAGCCGCTTTGTGCTGCTTCTCACTCTGTGTATTACCTTCTGTGCATTTAATCTGAAACTGCTGTTACACTAATTCTGACTTTTGATACTAAACTTTTCACCTGCAAATTTTTTTGGCCAACTGGGGGCAACGGAAACAAGCTGTGAACCCAAAACTGATATTTAAGTGGATATAGTGAACATGTTGGCAAACAGTTGCTTATTTACACAACCGGCAAAAAAGATGCCTGCTGCAACTGAAAAGGATGCTATGAGAGCAGTGACAGTCCCAACTATTACACATGCCACAATTAATGTTAATTTTTTTTTTTTTTTTTTTTATCCTCACGAAATAAAAAGTAACGGTGCAGGGACATTTTCTTCTCACTTCAAAAAACAACAAAATATGGAATTTGCCCAGGGGTGCCAGAACTTTTGCATACAACTGTAATACTGTGAAACAGATGACATGAAAGTCAAGTGAAGCCAAAAAGATCTTATCTTTTCTCTTATCTACTGTATATATCAAAGCATCTGTGTAGGTATGGAAAAATCACATTGTCAAATCATCTAGGTAATGTGATATGTGTTATATTGAACTGGAAAGTAGAGAAATTTGACCTGGTTATTGTTTTGTAGTTTCTGTTTCAACCAAGAAATTGTGTCTCATAATTCACAAGGTTAAAAATGTATAGTAATTGACAATAAAGACTGAATACCGAAATATTGCCCCTGTCTCTCCCTTAATAAGGTGGGTGTAGTGTGAGCAATATAAGTGAGATTGAAGTAGAAACAGGAATCTAGAAATTTCCGCATTAAGTGGGCAGAGATCACTGACAGATACCCCTGCTGCCACAAACAGCCTCTCCTGTTTTCTCAGAAACACAGCCGACACTGAAACTGTGACAAGCAGGTTTCATATATAGTTAATGTTGCAACTGTGAAATGACATAATGGCAAAGAGGTAATTGTCAGATTTCCTAAAAAAAAATATTGTAGAAAATAAAAGTTAATTTCTTTTCTAATGCCTGGGTTCACTGTAATAAAAAAATGAAAAATGCAATGAATGTGAAGTTTCTGAGAAGAAAAATGAGACTCACCAGTCAATTAAATAAATATCAGGGGTCAAGTTGTTTTTCTTGAAATGTGCAAAGAGCTTTGGTAGATTTTCTTCAAAGAACACTTCAAATGCCGCAAAGTAAGTCAACATCTGCAGAGAGGAAAGAAGGAGGTTCTTATGTAGTAATATAAACACAAACCACATCATTGTGTTTAATCAGTGGGGCAGTGAGTCAGTGAGGAGACCAAAGTACCACAGCAAAATGTAAACAGGCAGCACAAAGGCTGATGGGATGTTTTGGTTGGTCAAGACTGGGTGTGCAATGACTGAGTGATTTCTGTGGCGTTGACATGAAAGAAATTAGTTTGGACAAGGTTTCAATGAGGACCTGCTATCCAAAATCTACACAGGTGATTCAATTTTGGCATCGAAATGCAATGAAAGATGTAGAAGAGCTTGAAAATGTTGTTAAAAACCAAATCTCAATTTCTTTTTAGTATGTTTATGAGCAGTTGTGACAAAGAAATTAAACCCACAGCTGCAACAATTAGTGTTTAAGTCGATTAGGCAATCGACGGAAAATTAATCGGCGACAATTTTAAAAGTTGTTGAAATACTTTAAGTAAATTTTTAAGAAAATAAAATGGAAAAATAAACTGGTTCAAGCTCCTCAGATGTAATTGTGAGGCCATTTTCTGACATTTCAAAACCAAATGATTAATCGAGAAAATAGTCAACAGATTAACTGATAAGGAAAATAATCATTAGTTGAAACAACCCAAAATATGATGGTCTCAATTAAAGAGCAGCTGTGAAAAAATGTAATAAAATTTGTTTAAAATGTACTGAATGAAACACTTTCCCTAAAAATATTGTACTGAAATACTATTATACACTATAAATATACTGTTTCAAACTCCTCAGATGTTATTGACTGCAAATGACTATATTCTAGATTGTGCAGTGTTATTCTGTACCCCTTTTTTTTTAAATATCTATTTAACCATTTGAATATTTCTATGTATTTTTGAAATGTCCATTACCTTTTTTGTATCTTGATTTTTAATATTGTATCTGGAGGAGGATATTATACCTCGAGTGTTGTTATATTCTTGGTTTGATCATTTGATAACAGGATGATCACTTGTTGAGGTTTTCTCAGTCCAATAAAGTTTTGAGAGCCCAATCTAAATATGGAATGGGTGTGCGCACATGACTACTTTTCTGCATAAATACACCGTTTCAAAGGTCAAAAATAAACTTTCACGCTCATGAAATAAAATATTAAATATAAAAACAACACAGACGAACAATCCAATCAATCTGTGTGTGTGTTATGTGTGTTATGAGCCACTGAATGTTAAGGGAGTGGTTGTGCAAATTTTAAGTTTTGAGGGTGGAAATCTACGTGTGTGAGTATGTACTGACAAGGCTATGGTCAACTCTGAAGAAGGCCATCTGACAGGGCTTGTTGAGCAGGTTGGCAAAAGCTATAAAGGCATCAGCTGTGTCCAGGTTCAGGATCAGCACTGCTGCGATGAACGACATTCCCTGCACCTACACACACAAACACACAAACACACATGGTTTGTACAAACACAAAAAACGCTGTTAAAAGGTGGTACTGTGAGCCTGTTAGTATGACACGTCTCTCTTAGTATGTCTCTGAAAGTGAGGGCAGAGAAAGACACTGGCAGAAAATTAACACCTGCTAAAGTTGAGTTGACATTCTTACTAATTTAAAGTACTCTATATAATCTATATAATTTACAACCAGTAGCTCAGCTTCAGTCTGGATGTTTAAGGTGGGAAGAGAGATGGCATGCTGACGCAGGCAGATGCAAAGAACAAAAAAACAAACAAACCCCAGCACACAGCGGTGAATGCATAGATTGTGTGTGTTTAGCAGCTTACAGAGGTTGGGGTCAGTGCAGGAAGTCAATCATTTATAGACAAGTACAGATAGCGTGGGGCTGCAGTGAGGAGCAGAAAGGCAAACCACAGCATCTATAAAAACAATGTGTGTCTGAACAGCAAACAGGAGTTCAAAGTAAGTGCACAAAATGATGCTGAAAACATCAAGGAACCACCATCATTGCCACTGGCTAATTAGAACATTTTATGTTGGTTGAAAGCGCAGATGAAAAAAATCAAGTTCATGTTTCATTCTGGTCTGAGATAGCATCAAGTAACAAGAGGGTCGGGGCATGTGAAATGTGAGTCAGGCAGTCAGAACAGACAGTCATGAGCCAAGCAAAAGGAACAGAGGCACATGATCAGTAAATCTCCCTGGGGGGAGGAGAAGCATGGATGGAAGGAAAAGATGTTGAGGTTTGTTAAACTGAGAAATCCCACCTACACACAGCAGAAATGCCTTGCCTAAACCAGTGGGCACATTGTAGACATGAGGCAGGTTTGAGCTCACGATTGAATGTCTGTGATGACATGTAGAGCTTCATGTGGGCTGCAGCATTGATGTGCAAACTCGGAGCAGGGCTTGATGCTCAAATAAATATTTACCACAACCACCACTGACAATTTCACACAATCCTTTGAGCACATGTAATTTATTAATATTAATACCAATTAACACATTAATATCAGTATTTAGTTGTTACTACCATAATAATATGAAATATAACGCTTTCTTATTGTGAAGGAGATAATATGATTGATATTAATTTCATGTCTGTGCATTAAGTACAGCGCTGAAGTTGGGAGGCAATTAGCCTAGCTTAGCATAAAGACTGGACGCACTGGGAAACAGTCTGGCTCCGTCCAAAGTGAAAAAGTGCTTTCCGGTACCTCTAAAGCTCACTTGCTAACATGTATCATTTGGTGTAATCTTTCACATAATAATCTTACTGGCTACCTTTATCAACCTCTTCAGTTGGTTTTACTTGTTGACTTTTACCTCACCATGCTATGAGGCCAAAGGTTAAAATAGACTGGATCAAATTTTGGCTCAAAGTCGGTCCTGTGTTATTCCTATGGACCTGGTAACGGTCTAATATTGTGCCTGTTACTGTGGAGATAAAAAGAAAGGCAGGTATATTACATGGCTAAGTCCATTTACATACACACTCTTTGTTTGGTTGTTTCTATTTATTTATTTATTCTCAGTGAGGTTCAGTAACCAAAAACATTATAGGAACACAAACGAAGGACACTGATCTCAGATTCTGCCTTCAAATATTCTCTTAGTGTCCCACTAACAGGGGTAATAT
>NC_053411.1:3634315-3661815 GCF_016859285.1 Xiphias gladius
GACTGTTACATCACAATAAATGCCAAACAGACATTTAATGATCATTAGATATAAAAAACACAGACAATTAGCATTCCCCAAGTAGGCCTTAAGGTTGTAATATCTTGGTAATCATTTTACACGACTTAATGGCTGACCGGGATATATACTGACCATGCTATACATTTTATGCTCAGGACAACACACTTGCATATATGTTTCATGTATTAAACCAAGGGCCTGGCCATTCTGGGCTAACCATATGCCAACATATACTGTTCCACTGTGGTGCAAGGTTAAAAAGCACAGCAGTATGAAGAGATGTACAGTTATTTACAACAATGTTATAAAGATGATGATGTCCTCATATATTTGCCAAGATTTTATAGTACTAGTCATATGTTTATCAGCTAAATGCATTACACATTAGAGCTGTGGCATCTCGGGTGTAGAGGTCTGTCCATTTCTGGACTGGGTAATGAATAGTTACAATCATTTTTTAATGTCATAGGGATGATTTTTGATTTAAATTTTATACTCTATTGTTTATCTTGTGGTTGGTTTGGAAAGTGGCCGTCTCATACATCCACGCAACACAGAAGTATACTGTAACTTAGCAAACCCAACTGAAAGTAAAAAGACACAGCCCATACAGTGATGGGCTTTATATTTGATTTCTAAGATAACTGCTAAGTAAGTGAGGGCACTTGACTGTATTTAATCTGACATGAAGCGAAAAAACCTGGCTACTTTTCAACTTCTATTGTCCGCAACATTTCCAGTACAAATAATTTGTATATGTGCCAAATAAGGTTAATGTGACAAAGATGATGGGACACCTCTCATTCTTTCATGTGTTCAAAATGTATAACATCAACTTGGTTTGACCAGTGTTTTTACAGAGAAGGGATTTATTGGTACAAAGTTGTTAGGTTTATTTAAAGCAAAGGTTCCAAAGAAAAAATGTGTTTTCTGGGGAAATACTGTGAACATCAGCAAAGTTGTATTTCCAAACTGTGTGAGAGTTGTTGTACTCACATTGTACTCCAGTTAGGTAAGATCTCCTGGTTCCAGGTCTGGGCGGCTGTGCCAATGCTCTCCTCAAGCTTACATCGATCCTCCAGCTGCTTCTTCCTCTTCTGAGCCTCCTTGAACTCTACAGACAGGAGTTTGAGGAGAGGGTGTCAGATACAAAAACAGAAAGAAACTGGAAGAGTAAAGAGGAAACCAGGCTGAAGAAAGACAGAGACAGATAGTCTGTTCAGCCCTGAAATTGCCAAGCTTTAGAGAAAGGTGGGGGAAAAAAATATTGCAGATTTTTCTAATCAGGTTCTCGATACTTTGTTTGTAGCTTTGCTGAATTCAAGTACTCCAGAGATGACCTTACACTATGGAAAAAGATATTGAGTGCACCTTGATTCTTTTGTCAAATGACCTCACCTCTCTTCTTGGCCTGGACCACCATCTCTTCATACTGCTGTTTGTGTTTCTGTGCCTCCTCAGCTGGCTTGGCAGGCAGATTACTGTAACACACATACATGCAAACAAGTAAATGGGTCAGTAGCTATGTGTTCTCAGAGCTTAACTTGCATTATTCATGGCGAGCAAGGTTCTGTGCCATGAAGAGAGGAAAACACGCAGTGGAACAGGACAGGAACCCTTCCCTAACTTTGGTCTAGTAACTTGCTTGTGTTTATGGTGTGAACTCTATACTGTGCTGTAAATGTTACACAGCTGCGTATCATCAGTGATTATACAACGTGTTGAATCCATTTACTTTAGATTTTATCCTAATATTAACTTGCATTAAAATAGCTTTTTTTTCCCCCTTCTATAAATCATTAACAAGAGCACATTGTTGACTTGTCAATCAAAGGGTCTCTCTGCGTCACTCGGCTGATGTGGCGGTAGACACTGCTAGCTGGGCCTTTGAGACTACGTCTTGTTAAAAATATATATCAATATGAGGTTACGCTTGTCGTCCCTTTGGTGAACGAATTCAATAGATGTGTTCCTACTCAATGTGACCCCTTATTTTGGCCTATGATATCTAACTGACCAATCATAGAACACTGTATGAAAGTTCATTTTTGACCTTGGAAACAGCAGTTGACTAAACAATCTCACCTCAAGGTCTATTTATTAGCGGTTCTGGAGCTTAACTTAAAAACTACACTTATTCCATTCTACAAATACAGATAGATGGTGCACTCTAATTCTACTAATTCTAATAAGCCAGTAACACCGAAACCTAGTATAAATATACAGTATATGCACTTTTCTAAATGACTTACCAGTAAAGTGTGACAGTAACAAAGGAATAGATATTGTAGGTCGCATGTAGCAAAAGGCCTGAGCAGCAGCTGAACTCACAGTTTTGATAGTCATGTGTTAGAATAAACTTCCTGGTTTTCACACAGGAAATCTGCCTAAATTACACCATTGTTTAGATTCACCATGTTGCCCTGCAGAAGTGGTGAACAGCAACACTAAAATGAAAGATAAGGCCCAACATGTCTGTTTGTATGTAAGCTAACAAAATGCTAAATGCTAAAAAAAGCAGGGTAATGGAGCCAGGCTGAGGGAAGGTCATTAAACTTTCAGCAGCACTCATTTCAATGTCTGTGAGACATACGGGGGACACAGTGAGAACTGGAACAATGCTGAATGGAGTCTAGTGACCCAGCAGAGGAAGAAGGGCTGATAAAAAAGGAATGACGGGAAGATGGAGAAAGAAAGAAAACAGACATGGCTTTATTTTCTGATAAGCCAACTCCACTGGCAGTGAGTAAGAATGAAAAATGTGGGATAGTCTAAAACCCAAAGATCTAAGGTGGAGTGAGTGGGTGTGTGTGTGTGTGTGTGTGTGTGTGTGTGTGTGTGTGTGTGTGTGTGTGTGTGTGTGTGTGTGTGTGTGTGTGTGTGTGTGTGTGTTTACATACGCAGGTCTGTCCTCCAGTATAAGTGCGGTAGTGGAAAGAGGCTCAAAGTCGAGGTTTTTCCTCACACTCTGCCTGGGAGATGTTGGGTTGCCAGGTCCAGCTCTGCCACTCTTTGTTTCATATTCCTGACAAGAAAAACAGATGATTTAGACAAACGTAAAACTAAATCTGTATGTTAAATTACAATAGTGTTAACAGGGAAACCAACTGGGTTTTGAGGTCAGTTTTATTCCATTTATATTTAGTTTGACATTGCTGGCGTCAATGACATGTACGCGGCATCTATACACACACACACACACACACACACACACACACACACACACACACACAGAGTGAAGGCCAGAATGAGCAAAATTGGTGGATTAGTTTCCATATATTGCATGTCAAAGTACTGTAAGCCAAAAGAACTTGCATGCAGCTCCACAGCAAAAAAACGGAAAATCACCACGATCGTTACAGCTGACAACTAATGCTGCGGCCAGACACATACTGTTAGGATTTAATGAGAAAAAGAAATCAGATGGAAAGGAAGGAGGGCTGGTATATCCACACAGAGTCACACAGAAACACTTAGAAATGACTTGGCAACCTTGTGACAATGATCTTATGGCCTCTGAGCATTTGTCAGCTGGTCTCTAATGAGAGTGTAGTTTCTGGTCCACCACTGAGTGTGTGATACAGGCCTATAGAAAGAGGAGACCATGTGACTGTCAGTCTGTTACAGCTAAGGCCTGAGAGCACTTAACACAAGGCCGACTATCAGCTGACTGACTTACAGTGTGTGTGTGTGTGTGTGTGTGTGTGTGTGTGTGTGTGTGTGTGTGTGTGTGTGTGTGAGTGTGAGAGAGAGAGAGAGAGAGAGAGTGTGTGTGCGCGTGGTAGCAGCTCTGAGCTTAAATCCAGAAATCAGCACTAGGGAGCAGATAGAGCACAAATTGTTCAGGGAACACCTTTAGAGGAGACCATGATGCTACATTGTCTTACTAATTAACTAGGAAGCTACTATAAATAGGGCAAGTGCAATATGAGAACACACACACCCCAATGTATGTCCAAAATGTCCTCCAGTGTGCGTTGAGCTGGTTAATAATGCAGGCTGAGGTCTGCAAGCAATCAGCTTAGTACTGTGCTACCACAGGGACATTTGCTTTAATCAGCACAGACCACAATAAAGGCAGGAAGATCTATTTCTCTGTATGTGTGTGTGTTTGTAAGCAGGACTGTTAGTGATGCAGCCTATGTTATTAATCTGTATTTGTGATGCCGACTGTTGTAACAGAGTTTAGTCTCCATTGGCCCTGAGGGACATATAAAGGTAACTGAATCAGACTGAATTTTTGCTTGTGGAGGAGGCCAAGACATCAAAGAGCCAAATGTAAGAGGGAAAGAAATTAAAAGACACGAAGCTACCATGAATTAAATATAATAGCCATAACCTTTATTTATAGAGCACCTGCCAGAAAGTTAGTCCTTAACAAGATGAGTAAAAATCTCATAAAACAAAAGGAGTGAAAAAGAACAAAGAGGCTACAACCATGCTAGTGGCTTCTTTAGGTTGTACTTAGGAGCTACATGCTAATCTCAGCAAGCTAACATGCTCACAATGACAATATTAACATGTTGATGTTTAGCAGGGAAGGTTGACCATGTTCTCCTAGTTTTAAAGAACAGTTGATTTTGGGAAATATGTTTATTTGCTTTTTGCCAACTTAGATTAGAAGATCGAAACTCTCACATCTGTCCATTAAATATGAAGCAACAGCTAGAAGACAGCTATCTTAGCATAAAAACTGGAAGTAGGGTGGAACAGTTAGTCTGTGTCTGTCCAACGGTAAAAAAAATAAAATCATTATGACAACACCTCTATAGCTCATTATTAAAACAAGTCTCCTTGCAGTTGTATGTTTTTCAATTATGTACTGAATGGAAAAATATGAGAATGGTATTGATGTTTTCATCTAACGCCTTGCAAGACAACAAAAAAGCATATTTCCTAAAATGAACAAGTATTCCTTTAACGTGATAGCATGCTAACATTTGGCACAACACGTAATGCAGCTGAGACTGATGGGTAGGTCATTGGTTCTGCATTGGTTCTCGTAAATGCATTGCAATTTTGACCTGATGATGGTGCTAGATGAAGAGTTTGTACCAAATTTCATGGCAATCCATGATGGTGGACTGACTGACCAACCAATGACCTCGCTATTCCTGAAGCCCTGCTGCCAGTATGTCTAACAATATAAGTGACTGTGCTGGTGTAGAAACAAAAAGAAAAATTATGAAGACAAAAAATATCAAAAACCAAGTACCACTTTCTCCATTGTTTAAGAGTGAGACACATTCAGTTTTAAAAAGAGGACAGAAACACTCCCTTAACTTGATGTGTAAACCAATTAAAATGACCAAATATGCTCTTTACTTCAAGATATAAGTGAGTGAATCATTGCAGTGCTGGATTAGGAGCTAAGAGAATTCAGCTTTAAAGGGGAGAGTAAACATAAAGTATCTACTTTTCTTATCTTGTAAAGACTCAAGAAAGGCCAAGTCAGAAAAAGGTGGCCACATTTCCAAGTCATAGCAGGGAATCACCTTATTTGCACATAGCAAGGAAGCTGCTTGAGTCCAAATAACATCGAAGTATAGTAATATGAGGTTAGAGGAGAGAAGGAAGATGGGAAAGCCTGAGAGGAAGTTGCCAAAAATATCTCTTGAGGTTTGGACATCAAGGGAGAGAAGTTGACACAGAAGACAGGAAGAAATGAGGGCAGTGATGGATGTAGAAAGAATGAGAGGATGACGTTTGAAGCTGGAAGTTAGAGTGCTATTAGAAAACTGTTCCTCCACTGCTGGAGAATGGATGTGATTCATGGGTAAGACTGCGCTGAGCACTGCGTTGAGAGAGCGCTACACAAAGGCTGAGTCACCAGTCTCATGCAAGCACTTTCCCTTACTTTCTTTCATTTGCTGTCTATATCCTCACTTTTATTTGCTCTGCAACTGCCTATCCAGCCCTCACTTCTCTCTTCTCCCTACTTTGACTGCATTATATTTAGGATTATCACCAGGCTGAAGGTTTGGTCCAAATCACACTCCTGGTCCAGATTTCAGAGCCTAATAACAAGGCCTTTTGCTTAACTTTGCCTTGAAAGAAAGTAGTCAAATTTTTTCGAATAGCCCAACATACAATGTCGCAATAGGCTTTATAGCCCACACCACTAACATTTCCTCGCCCAACCCAAGATCTCTAAGGAGACAAGAAAAAAACTCTGCTCTCCTTAAACTGCTATGAGTACAAAAGGAGCTGTAGGAGGGAGCTGGAAATTTAAAGCTGCCACTAATAAAAAAAAATTTTTTTATATATTAACAATGGATCAGGTGATGATGTGTGTAATGTGAAAGGAATTGCTTGTGGTGACAAAGCCAGAAAGAATTTTCAACCAACTCTGCAGTTCTTCTCAGATTAGTTTTTTTTTTTTTTTTAAAAACAGCCTGCAACTTTACTGTTTTGATTGACTCTCACTGCTCTCATCAACGTAATTTACACTAGCAACAGGCAGCTGTAGTGAAAAAGCTCTGATAAACCCACTGCCCTGTCAAGCACCAAATGGCTAAGCATGTAGCAGCTAAAGAGCCAGATGTTTTTCTCAGAAGTTGGTAGTGACCAAAACAGAGCACAAAGAGAGTGAATATTGTACTTAAATCCATTAGTAGGACATAAACATTACTCCAAATTAATACCAATTTTACTCTTTGTCTGCTGGAAGTAAAAATAAGCAACTGCCAACACATTCACCCTATCAACTTGAAAATATGTCAGACTTATGTTTAAAGCTTGTTCCACTGCCCTTAAGTTTAAAAAAAAAAAAAAAAAAAAAAAAAAAAAAATGTTTACTTTTTTCCAGTTTTGACCATAATTTCTATTGGTTATGATACCTACTATACAAGCCTACAGTTCATCCAGGTTATCTAAATCACTTTAGACAACCTGGTAAAAATTGATGTGTGTGAACCTGAAATGTCACTAATAATCCCTTTCTGCATGAGAAAATTGTCTGTGCACACAAATACACATTTAAAGCTTGTAATTAAATTAAGAATTTTGTCCATGCTGTCTACCAAGCTAATCAAATATGATATTTGGCAAAGTCTATCTATCTATCAAAAAATAAAATTTCACAAAAATATGGTATGTCTTGTATAACTGTGTGTCAGTGCTTAAATGAAAAGGTAACATGCATGTGCTGCTTCTCAATTAATCAAAGTTAGTGTGCACCCGAGGGAAGAGCTGCAGGTCAATAAAGGATACCCAGAGCTTCGCACCCTGGGAATTGTTGGATACTGCAGAGAGAGGGAGGGATAGAACAGGAGGGTGGGTTAGACAGATTGGGGGGAGGAGGGGAAGGCAATATGGCATTTGTTCAGCAGCAATGCAGGTACTGCCAACAAGGTTGAAACACAAGACGGGACGTGTGTGACACTCTACTGAGAGGTGTCTATGGACAGGGAAATATGTGTGAATGTGATGTCAGAAAATGTTTGGTGCTAATAGTGAAATGAGTAGTGAGAATATCACAAGTATGCAAGGGTGATAAACAGCCTATACTGATTAGCTAAGTTAAAAGCAATAACACAAGAATGCTGGTGCCACAGCAGGACACCGGAGCAAAATCCAGTAAAGGCCAAACACATTACTGTACATTCCTCTGCCACTCAACAATTAGTTTGACTGGTGAATCATTTCTTAAGCTGACAAGCAGTGATCAGATAGAAGAGAGAAGGAAACCGATTACACTTTACTGCCTTACTGACTCTTCCTCCTGGCTCTCTTAACTATTTCTACTCCACCAAACTTTGCCTTGTACTCTTTGCACTAAAAGCTGTTTTTTTTTTCCATATTTATATCCTGTTAATAATCTCGCAACCCACCGCATATTGTGCCCCAAAAGGAATCCTTGTTTTCATAATATGCATTTGTTACACATTTCAGTCAACCTCTTCTTCCTGTACCAACTCCCTTTCCTTTACTCAAAAATAGTAATATACCATTACCATCCAGTTCTGTGTACCTAAGTCCATATTCTGAGTTTGAAGGGGTCCTGGGTTTCAGTTGGCAAAGTTCTAAAGAAAAACCTAATTTGTGAGACAGGTCACTGGGCAGCATAGCTTCAAATGATACTTAAACAAGTGTCAAAACTAATATCACAGCACTCAATGTATGCCTGTAACAGACATTCTGGCTCCTTAGTGTTTCATGTGACTGAATAAAGTTACACTTTCATGAATGGCTATCTGCAACATAAACCAGAAAATCTGGTTAACAAAACAATGTAAATGAAAACACATTTATGTTAATGCTATGTTATGTTAATGATATGTTATGTATTTCTCTGAGATTCTGAGAAGTTTAAGTAACAGTGGTAAGAAACCCCTCCAGTCCCCTCACAGAAGGGGTCCCCTCACGGTAGCTTTTAGCAGTAGTAGCAACTATATCCCATGATAAGCTGCTGCCAGGGCAACCTGCTTTGTCACACAGGCTTTTAGTAAAGTTCTCCAATTTCCTGCTAGTGATGTAAGAGCTCTCTGGCTGCCTGGCTGCACTGACTGACCGGCTGTCAAGCTGGCTGTTAATGGCCTTCATGCTTTCAAACTATAGACACTAAGAAGCAGCGGTCTGAAAAAGACATCCGGTTGTTTTCTGGTACTGATTTAAAACTCATCAGTTAATAAGTTAATAGGTTGCAAGAGTGCAAAAATTGGGCTTGAAAATACAATACAATTGTTGGTAAAACTGTCCCTCTTTGTTGCTTTGGATTGTTGCTTATGCATCATATCCTCGTGAAAACACCAGTGGCTTTCTTAATAATTTAAGTTGAGTGATGAAAGGCCACAGCATGGTGCTTAGCCTGGTTTCACTGTACAATGCCAAACTGCTCTAAGTCAGAGCTCTTAAC
Source organism: Xiphias gladius (assembly GCF_016859285.1). Taxonomy (NCBI): domain Eukaryota; kingdom Metazoa; phylum Chordata; class Actinopteri; order Istiophoriformes; family Xiphiidae; genus Xiphias; species Xiphias gladius. The sequence continues at coordinate 3,643,194 of NC_053411.1, forward strand.
TGGAGACTGACTGAGACAAACTCCCAAAAAGCACAGAACAAAGTGAGAATGAGTCAGACTGCTTCTGTATGGTTGGTATTAGGAAGGTGTGTTTAAATAATATGTGAACTTTAAAAAGGGGCACTCCACTGATTTTACATGTGAGGGTCAGCTTACCTGTCTTGATACTACTCAAGACTTCTGTGGCTCTGAAACAGCTTATGGGAAGTGTAGGATGCATTTTTTTTGGAACTTCATCCAAGGGACTCCCCCGGCTTTAAGGAAGTGCAGCACTAAATTTCTAAGAGACTACTTTAACAAGCATTTCATCAGTCTACACAGCTCTATCGTAGTTAGGTGGACGGCATTCATCGATACTTTTGAAATATGGTAGAGTACGATAGCGGTACGCTGTAAACAAGAAAAAAAAAAAAGAAAAAAAAACACATGAAAGAAGAGACATCTCGCCATTCATCTGTACCTATAATAAACAAGCTTTCCATGCTGACAGGTCTGTGCATTTAAAACTCTCTAAACTGGAAGAAGATATCGGGAAGCCGGTCATGGCAAACAGGGGGTAACATGAAATGCCAATTCTGTTCAAGTGAGTCTGAGGTAAGTATGTTTTCTAGCAGTAGCATTACACTAGCTTGCCGGTGTATTTTGTCATTTCATGTTGTATTCTGACTAGTCTGTTTGTAAATGTGGTTCATGGCAGTAGTCACATTGTGGGATTTTGCTACTAAGTTTCTGACATTGTCAGATTTTTGATGCAGCCCACTTTTGGTCATCAAATCTATAAATTTGCTGTTGGTGGAGGTTGTCTCACAGGATCACCATTTCTGATTTTAAACCAAAGATTTCACCATGTTTCTCTCACAACAGTCAACTTTGCCTGGGACAGCCCAAAATGGCACAGTGTAATGGTGCCCTCAAAACATACATCTTACATCTGATATTGTTATTACTGTATTGTCTGATTTCTTTCAGTGTTTTAGAAACGTCACGATCTGAAACAACGCAGTGTTTTTCTATGTATATGTTAACAACTAAATAGCTTGTGGCAGTGAAGAATTAAGTTTAAGTAAGGAACAATCATTAAACACAATGTTCCTTTATTTTGCTGGGCGCATATCCTCTTTAAAATTAAACTCACTGTCGACAAAACCCATTTAACATAGGCCATGTAAATGTGTAAGTCACACTGTAATTACATCTGGTTATTAACAAACCCTGGAAACTACAAATGACACAGATTTAAGATCTGATACAATATTGTCGACATAATTCAATATATCTGAATGAATTTCCAACAATGATTTAATTTGCGTGTAGTATTTTTTGGCACACACCAGCAGACACACTAGCAGTTGAATTAAGAGTTACCGCAGGGGAGCTGAGGAGAAGCACAAGTCTGTTAGTAAGGGTGTACTGATCTGGCAGCTTTGTTGAGACAAAATGCAGAAAATGTACATATCTGAACTAACAGATGGAACTATGAGCACTGGAACCAAATCACTCGGACATAATCCAGTGCTTCTTTTTATCTCGGCATGTTTTACTGGAAAGCAGAAATAAAAGGAGTCCCACTGTCAAATGAGCTCTGTGTCTCTTTAACTGCATCAATGATAGCAGCAGGAGGAAATCCCTTGACACGCTTCAAAAAGCCAAAATAGAACAGTGCTGTTATGCTGCTGCACGTGTTTTTGCTGTACTAAACTGTAGGTTATAGGTCGAGTTACATGCAGTGAAGATGGGTCATCTCCTGGGTGGACATTAGTCAATCAACACATCAAGAAAATCACACGTTTTCATCTTTCTAGTGACCGAGACATCCTGACAATCATCACCCCGCTTCCCTCCAAAGCCACCACGAAGCACAGAGCTACAACAAGCTGAAGAGGCTATTATGTGAAATTTGAGCCATCCTCTTCTTCTTCTGCCACTCTTTCATGCTATGCCTACAGATGCCCTCTGATTCTGCAAGCCAAGGAGACAGTGGGTCACCACGCTCACCCACTTGTCCTCACGGTGCAAATGCTAACTCACCATGAACGCTGCAGTTCCTTTCAGACAGCCAGTCCTCCGGTGGGGGTTCGTTTCCAGAACACTAGCCTTGTGTCATTGCTGCCCCAGAGGGCTCACTCCTGGCAACAGGACACCCAGGAGGTGTAAAAGGAGGACAGAGTCAAGCTGCCGACCGAGGGACACACCCCACATTGGAAAGGATGCGGTAGCAGCATGATACCCCTCTATTTTCCCCCTCTCTCTCCGAGCAGTGACGCTACACTGAGCGGCTCTACATCAGGTCTATCGCTTCTGCTGTGTATGTGTGTGTCAGCAAATCAGCAGTGCCGTGTGTTATTAGTCACCGTCGCTGCGCTGAAGGAGCTCTGCGCTCTGCTGTGCCCTACCAGCCGTTCTATTCAACCCCAGAGTAATGGATCATGTTTCAGCCACTCAGCCCTCTGCTCTCCTAATCCAGTCAGAGCTAAAAGAGCAGCTGCAGCTAGAGTCCCGAAACAAGTTGTATGTCTTGTGCTCTGGGAGATTTGGTTCCCTAGTTTCCCCCCTTATTGAATGATCCTCTCTGTACATAGATGCAGTGGTTGCCTAACAACACACTTTCGTTCTGTACAGCTTTCGCAGGAAGCAAATACTAGTTGTGTATGAGCGAACACTTTAAATGTTTTTATTTATTTTATATACGAGTATTCAGTATTCTTGCAAAGATGAAATTGTCTAGAAAGTTTTCCTCTGTTAAATGTTGGGAAGATATTTTAGTTGGTAATAGCGTTACTGGATTAGCCAAAAACAAACATTTCTGTCTGGTTATTTAATCCATCAATTGTTTCTATAGATTGTTCAAAAAAAAAAAAAGAAAATGCAGTCTTTATATTAGTACTGGTATTGCATTGCATACTTACATATATTGCAACAGAGGATTTGAACCACTCGTAATTTACAGTTCTGTCTTCTGATTTAATTCATGATTTCAGTATGCTGATGCAGTTTATATGATGCTTTATTAGGGCTGTTTCCAGATGTGCAGGTTATGCAACACTAAACGTCCACCTTAATAAGGGGGAAACCAAAATAACGGGGGTCATGCTTCCATTCAAAGCAGAGGTTTTCACCGGTCCAAAATTATGGACCCAACCCAAAACAGACTGTGGAAAACCTACCCAAACATGCAGAAATTAATTTTCAAAAAGACAAGAGACCTGATCCGATGGAGACCCGAGAATAGCCAGACCCAATCCAAATAGATCTTGAGATAATTAGACCCGATCCAAAATGGCCTGAACAGAGAGCGAACACAAACAACAGCAGCAGCATGATGCCCTATCAATTAATTTGATCAGTTAATAAAAAGCTGCAACGGAAGAGAGTGGAATGAAAGTTAAGTCATAGAAACTAAAATAATTTGTTTATGCGCTTCCAAGACAAATTGAAATAACTAACTGAAAGTCCCATTCCCGCTTCCTGTACCAACAATAGAACATTAAAGCCAACTGGATGATAGACAGACACAATACAGTTTTCTAACCTATTAAATATCTGTGAATGAAATTCAAAAAAACTGTCATTCAATAGTATAAATCTTGTAGGCTACTGATTTTGCTAAAATAAGTTGGCTTCAATTCCCTCATCAGAACAAAGCCGAGCTGTGAAGTTTACAGTGCTCATAAAAGTAAAACGAGATTCGATTAGACTGAGCAGAACCTGAGTCGGCTCTCAGTTCCTCAGAACCAAGTGTACCCATGAAGACCTCTAATACAAAGGAATTCATATGCTATTACCCTAAAAGTCACCAAATCTCTATCTAGGTTAAGGAGCACTGAAGCTGTTCTGGAGGCTCATACCGGATCAACACCTTACTAAGACACATAGTAAGGTGTAAGACACTTGATTTTCCTTTCATCTGTCACCAATCTGTATGTGGTAAATATTTAACTTTTGTTAAAAAAACCTCGGATATCTTGATTATGATGACATTTGCTCGATTTATTGTCGAAAACATTAGCTATTAGAAGATTCAACCCAAATTACACATACTGTAACTATCTGTGTTGGCTCTCAAAATCCTTCACTTATATAAGTCTAGAGGAGGTTTAAATGACTATACACTCGAATTAAAACTCCCACTGGGAAAACTGTCCAATTTTATTTCAGCTTCACCCCCACATCCCAGTAACTCAGAATTGTCTGGGCCAGCAGACAATGTGATTTAGATGCTCAGCAGGTTACAGAACAATCCATTTCTTCCGTAGGCAGCAATTCACCAGACATTGTACTGAGGGCTCCAGATAAAGAAGAGCGTCCCCAGACTTAAAGCAATGCAAAGTGGTGTAAATTAGAACATAAAATTTGATTCACAGCATTGCTCTCAAAGGACAAAAACTGCTGGTGGAAATAGCACACTGTGTATGCCTTTGCAGCTTAACAATAACCTAGGCAAATAAGCATTTCTCACTCACACTCACAGTTTACTGACCCCGCCTTAGAACAACATCGTCAGTGGCAACACAAAAGCTTGAAAGCCTATCCTTGTTAAACAAATGATGAGGTCCAATATAAGGTTACAACCACAGATGAGATTGGAATAATGATATTAAGCACATAAGGCTGAGCATAGTGAGAGTGTGCGTGACTTTGCGTGTGCACTTGTTTAAGAGACATCATTTCAATCCTGGGATTCTACTTTCAAACCAATACAAGAAGACAGTCAACATTTGTTTACAAATACAAATGTTTGAATAACATTTTCTCATGCTGCCTTTTTTTATTTTAATTTACATTTTTGCAGTTTTGATGAAGCTACTTTGATACAGTTACTATTGGAGCTACAAGCTGCTTTACTTTGGTAGCTTGGTTACGCTACAGCAGAATTACTCTTTGTTTTAAGTAGGAAGCTTATCTACAAGCTACTCAGAAAAGGTAGCTAACTACACTGAAGCTATTTGACAACAAGAACCATCTAATGTTAATAAGTAATATAATAAACAAATGGTCTCATTATGTTGTGGTGTATTATATTACAATTATTTCTGGGATTTTTTTCGTCAAGACAAATAAAATGTATCAGTGTTGCGTTGGGTAGTGCTGTGCTGCCACAGAGTAGCAAAATAGGTAGTTCCTGGAAAGCTTGTGAAGCTAGCTAAGGGATTTCTACAAAAAGTACATGACTTTATAAATAGCTACATGACTTTTAAAAAGGGTACATGATTTTGAATAGTTAAGCTACCAGAGCATTTCCAGGAAATGTAGTTAAACTAGCAGTATCACTGCATGTACCATCACTACAAGTAGCATCACGGCATGTAGCATCGCTACTTGCTTCATTTAGCATTGCTACCCTAGTCTGACTCATCTTCCTAAGTGTTTATTGTAAAGTAGTTCAACCATCTTTCTTCCAAAAATCAATTTTGTTTTAAGAAACATGCTACCAAGAAAGTATTACAGCTTTAACTTCGGTTAAAAAGCTTGTGTATGTACAGATGGGTGACAAATTAAAGGAAAAACCAACAAAGTTTCTTACTAAGGTGTTGGGCCACCATATCCTGACACCGCAGCTTCAAAGCACCATTGTATTGAACCTACAAGTCTCTTGAAGTTTACTGGAGGGATGGAACACCATTTTTCCAAAAGATATTCCCTCACTAGGTGTTTCGATGATTCTGATGAACCATTCAGTGACCCCTCGCATCTTTTGTGGAGGCATCTGCATTTGCTATGTTTCTCCAACTCATTTATTCAGGTTTTGCCTTTGTCACCAATCTGTATATTGTCATTTCTCACGTGCTACCAAAGCCATGACTGTGTATACTCCCTGTGTACATTCATTTTTCAGATCAAACATTAGCCAGATGAATATTCAGACAAAAAACACATTGAGTGGCAATTTGCTTTTAGGTATGTAGCTTTCTAAAAAGAGCTGTAGAACCTAAATGTCACCGACGGCGTGTTGTTACTTGAAGCATTTTGCTCCTGGTTTCAATAACACAACCGATTATACACAGTTATAATATGTTCTTAATATTTTAGACCTCTTTTAAAGTCCTGGTCCACAGAGATTACATAACAGAGTCTTAGCCATCAGTTGTTCCATTATCTGTCCTGAGAAAAAGTCATAATGTTTGTATACTTATTGGTCTTTATTGTCCCATGGTACAATGATAAGCTCTGCTAAAAGGCATTATTGCATCAGAAGCTGGTTGCTCATCTATTTGATCTTTGAACAACAGGTGTTCTGCAGAACAAGCTACTGCAGCACCATTTCAGTGGATTTTTGAAACGATTGTTAAAGTCTGAATATAACTTAATTCCAATATGGGGTTTCAGAAAGTAAAATTTAACACTTAAATTCAGTTTGAAACTATCAGGCACTTACATTAATACTAAATAAATTCCAAAACACAAAACAAAAGATGGAAAACAAGCCTAAAACAAGACACTAGTAACCATAATAAAGTTATACAAAGACAGCTGTATTTAATAAAATAGACTTAATGTATTATCTAAAAGCAGTCCATTTAAGTTCCAGCCTGAATCACAGAGCTAACACAGCTGTTTACAATTCTGTCAAACGACTGTTGTAGTGTGTGTCTGGTAGCTGTACATTTTGCCTGACCAGGAAGTCACACGACCGACTGCAGCAACCTAAACCACAGCTGACAGGCTATGCCAACGCCAGATAAACATAGTTCATATGACACATGTGGGGGGCTTGTTTTCAGGGATAGCTCGCCTACAGTGTCCCTGAACCAACGTTAGAGTCGGGTGGGAGCAGTAAACGCGAATCAAAAAAGTACGGCCCTTATTAGAATATACTTAAGTGGAATTTTAAGTACTTTTATATATGGGGAAACTAATAAAAAGTTTACTGTTGGATTGTCTTTCTATATCTTTAAACACCTAATAGTGTTATTTTGTACTAATTCATGATGACATACTAAAAAATACTAAGACACCCAATAAACAAAAAATCCAGACACTCATCCCATTTCGTTATCAGTCCATTAAAGTACTTTCTCAGGTTGGAAAAAGCATTTTTTTTCTTTATATACAGTTAGAGGGGATCAGCTGTTTAGAAGAGACAACACCCCTCAGTTCACAGTCAGGAAGGCCATGTGATAGGTAGGTATATATAATATAATATATATTATATAATATATAATATAAATACACATATACGAATACATATATATGTATACACACACACACACACACATATACAGTATATACTGAGTGGTGTATATGCCTCAGAAGTTTTCTAGACTCATTGAAAAAAGATTTTACAAACAAATAGACCTCACATTTCTGCATGAAACGTCGACTGGTCAAGTATAACTGTCGTATCAGAAAGATGTGGTAGAGTATGTCTGAATTTTGCCGCTGGATTTAAAAAAAATAAATAAATAAATAAAAAATAAGTGGTATAAGACTTATCATTTATTATCAATTTGGCACTGTCTGCTGCAAAAGTGCATGAAGCAAACACTGAGACCATTATAGTATGTCAATTTATTCTACTTCATGTGTAAGAATATTATCAGTCTTAACTTCCTCAGCTGAGCTTGTATTATTATCTTATAATAATGCATTCTTATCTGTTATGTTTCAATGAGATGATGAGATTTTTGCTTGGTCGGTAGAGTGTTAGTATATTTCTGTGCTTCTATGTATGCATTTGTTTTTTCCCTTCTTTTTAATGCAATAAGTAATAGTTACTAATAACTAACATCTGATCAAAAAAAAAACAAAAAAAAAACAGTACAGGGTAGAGGAGAAATCTGACCAGCCACTTGTAGCAACTGTATGGTGTGAAACCCAGTCATCTCATGTTTTGCCCAATTTCTTCCACTTACCTGGTGTTTTGTGTTTAAGTAAATGTAGTCAATCATGTAGCATTTAAGAGGGGCTCTTTGTCAGGTGACCAATCCAACTCTGTGATCGCCAAAAAAAAAAAAAAAAAAAAAAAAAAAAAAAATCAATATTCTACCTTTTGTATTTTCTTAGGATCCTTGATGGGGCTTTCCCGTGGGGGGACTTTCCCAAACAGCTTCCACCCTGGGTCCCTCTGCTCCACTGGCCGACTGTCTTTCACCCTCCTAGCAAACAGGCTCCTGAGAGAGAGGCCGGATAGAGTTAGTTGGGAGGACAAATAAATTTGGTTATTATAACACAGAGCAAAAAGTGGAGCACAACTTATGACAGTCTTCACTGGGTCACCGTTGGGGTCCCCAGAGCTGCATAAATGTCTGTGTTCTTCTTACTACTGAGATAAGCTCATAAAGGGAATCTGTCGATTTAAGAACAAAGCCATACAGGCCACCCAGATAGAAACAAAAAAGGAACCAAAAGTCTGAGACCACATTCTCATTAAAGTTAATGGGAAAGTGGTCTCAGACTTTTGGACCCCACTGTATGTGACATCATGTAAGCGGGCAGGCTGGTTATGGTCATAGAACTAATAAAACTAGACACTACCACTGGAAGTGCAATAATCCACCAATTATGGCTGCTTAAAGCCTGAGAACAAAGTAATCTTTGCTGCTTTCATTGAAGGATCCACGTCAAATCACCAATAGACTACCTGCTCTGCATTCAAAAGAAAACTCACCTGAGTGCTCAACCGGAAGAGAGAGCAACCTGCATGCTGTGTTTAGTTTCCATCCACCTGATGTTTAAATACTACATGTAAGGCTGCCTAAAAGTCCTTCTCTTTTCAGCTGGGTTCACAGAGCTGTTAGTTGGGGCTTTAATTAAAAGCCTGAATAGGGCCTAGCTGTGAAAAGAAGTGAATAAACTGGTCAAATAAAAAGCCTCTTCTGACCAGGCAGAGTAAAGTGCTGTAACATCAAAGAGTCCATATAGTGCTGTTTGTCTAAGATGAATCTAATCAAGGGCAATTCACCGTGGCAACTGCCTAATGTAATGATTTTGACTCATCAATCAATACAAAATATTTTTTTATATTTAAATCTATAACCCTTTACGCGGAATAAGTTGTGCCGACATCACTTGGACTTAACACAGTGGACAGGAGAGTGGAAAGGAGGTCTTAATATTAAAGTCGTTTCAGTTGGATCAATCTGACCTTTGAGCCACTGACTGCTGCACAGCGTGACCCAAGCCCTCTGGGTAGCCTCCAGGGTAGTGATGATACGAAACATGCTGGTAGACACTGAGCAGATACAGCTACAGGCTGGAGGCTTCGTTCCTTTATAGCTGACTGTGTCTGCTGCAGGCTAATGTGTTTGTTGTGGAGACAGCTGTCATCAAGACATATGGCCTTCTGTTGTGCTCACAGAAAAATCATTGAAATCTAATTTCTCGAGATCAATCCAGTTAACCATATCATGACTATACTTCCTGCTGTGAATTTGGAGTCAAGGCTAAAGCAATCCGATTTTGACAAAATGTTAGAAAATTAAGCATTGGCCTAAGGAAGGTGTCATAAATGAATATGATAGCTACTGAATGGTTCAGAATTCTGCACATTTCAATAAATACTTTTAACAAAGTTTCACCATGGATGACCAGACGTATAGCAGCTGTGTTTGACTGCAAATCATCACTGTCTTCTGGTCAGTGCTGCATGATGAAGCCATCAATCAAACCCTAACACTCATCCAGAACTATCTGCTCCAATCTCACAGGAAAAGCGCCAGGCTGTGTGACCACTTTGGCGAATGGGCTGCACTGCAATAGCAGAAAGACTTGCAATCATACTGTATACAACCATTACAAAACCAATGGTTATAAAACACTAGAGAAAATTGTGCTGAATGGTACAACCCTTGTAAACAGGTTTGCAACTATGGAAAATGGCCCAAAACAAATGCTGCTACTTGCATTAACAGCCGACCGGGTGTTTTATGGCAAAAAGTAGACATATGTATCTATAGCAGATGTCTTTTATACAATCTATTATTAGGAGTATAAAATAGTCTAGTTGTATGTGTGCAAAGTTTTGACCATGAGAAGCTGATTAAGCAATGGCTGACAAGAGTCCTTTCCAGGGTGACTGGTCAAAGTCAAACATTCTAATCAGCTGTTCGCAGCCTGCTACGATAGCTCATGAAACTAACCACAGGTCCTTACCCTTTTGATTTGGTATAATTTCAGTTTCCCAACCTAAAAACAAAATGACAACAACCTGGTGTTTTCTGTTTCCAAACCATTTCATAAGATATTAGTGACAATTCATGCTTATCAAGGACCAAATCTATTTTTTTCTCTTTTGGTGAATACCTGTGGTCTTTTTCATGCTCAATGAAAATGAAGGCAGGTGAGCCTGTATGCCTTCTTTAACATTATTTACTCTCTATTCCAAGTGCCTCAATCTTGCTTCCCTCATCTTAGCATGTTTCACGTCACTCCCTTATATTTTCCACTCTACTTATGAGTGATACTGATAACGTGAGCAGCGGAAGGTATTTCCTCATTCTTTGACAGAGAGAAGTGTTTAAACAAGAAGTTCAATGACAACACAGCTGTTAAATACTAACATCTAAGTTGTGCTCTTACAGAATGTAAGCACAGTGAAACATGCAGTGACTGTGTTCTATTAGTGGCATTCAAGCTTATGTTACTTCAGCCCAGAGGAAACACTGAATGGAAAACAAGCAGCCATGTTTCTAACAATTTCTCTTTTCTTAGAAAGATAACAGAAAAATGCTCGAAGACATGAGGCGTCAGACACTTGTAGAGCAACATTTTACACTCACGTGCAGAGCTGCTAAAGGAAGCTGTCATTTGATTACAGCAGAAAGTATTCAAAGTCACCAAACTCCACTAGGAGAAAACAAAAAGAAAGGAAACCTCAGCTTTTAGCTGACAAGGAAGCCATGGGAGAGTGAAAAACACTGAAATCCTAAGAGGTGATATTATAGAGGAGTTTGACCATTAACAACTAGTGAACTGTGTCGATTAAAACTTAGCAAACTCCATGCTGTACAACAAAAAAAGGTGCAAATTTGTAACCTTTAGCAGCATTGGATCGATAATTGACTTAAGAAAAACCTCATATCATCCCACAACAAAGCACAATGGGTCTAACCAAGGGTGGAAAAAGTAAACTGTAACCAGGCTTTGAACTATGGGGAGTGGTGAACTTGAGTAGCCCCGTGAGCCACCATAAAACAATGCTGCACAGATCAAAGTGCAGTTTGCCACCTTAAAAAAACAAATCCTGACTTAAAGTCTCTGAATATTTTATACATCTAATGTTTCTGAGCAGTTCAACAGAACATCATTTTTTTCAGTTTGTTCCTGCCACCAAAAAATGTCCACAAAGCAGAAGCATTATTTGCATTCAATGTTTCAGCTGAATGGCTGCGGTTATGGTCGAGTGCTTAAGTGGAACAACCAGAAAAATTCAAAAGGACTGGCAGAGGTGTTTGTTTGTATGTTGAATTCAAGCTGGGGCTTTGCCCTGTACTAGTTTGTGGTAAAATCTCCTAAGAATATTTGGATTTTACAAAATTTGTGTTCAGTCTTGATGTGTGCAAAATAAGGTGATAAGGTGTGCCAATCGTTCATATGCTTCACCAGACAATGAGAAAACCTGGCACAGAAATCCCAAACAAGCTTGTGCAAGAAGAAGGAAAGCAGAGTACACTGTGTTTTTCCCATCACAAAAGACATGAGTGAGCAAGATGTGTAGCTGCCCCAAGCATTCTTTTATAACCATCAACCAAGTAGACACTAAATAAGGAACAGTGTCTATTTAGTGCACAAGAAATACGCTGTTTAGCACAAAAGCTACGGTATTCAACTGCTGACTAAATCTCTGTTGTTTGCTTGCAAAAAATAAATAAATTAAAAATTACAAAATTACAAAAAAATAATAAATTCTTGGGCAGGAAACAAAAATGTACTGTGTACAGGCTACATTGGCTAAGGAATGTCAACCATGAAAAACTTATGTTCAGTCCAAAAGCAAATTATGTTTCTGTTACTCTACCTGTCGATGTACAGAAGAAGCGATGGGGCTGCCATCCTGCTCTGGAACCACAAAACACAATGAAACTCCCCCAAAAAACCCCAGAGAATGAAGCACCCAGTGGTTGAGCTTTCAAAGAAGTTACGAGTAAACAAAGGAGAGCAAAAACTCCTAATGAAATCAAAGCTCTCCTTCAGTCTAGATTCAGGCCCATAGCTTCAATAGTTTGTGACAGAGAGTGTAAAAAGTCCAACACAGCCACTATGCCACAGCCACAGTTAAGACTGTGAAGAAACTGCTGCTCCTCAGAGTCCCTGCCTCCTCAGTGAGAGGCCTGACTTAACAAATGGGAGGGCAGAAATGGGAGGAATGGGGTGTGAGGAGCAGCAATCTGAAGGGCACTGAGGGAATGAGTAACTTCTCCATGTGACGGTGGAGGGATAAAAGAGATAGATAACTGGACAGACTGGTAAAGGGAGGGGATCACAGGAGCTACTGCCACTTAACACGTGATGTTCCACACTGAATCTAACTGATTTATTTAATCAAAAATCACTTACAGTAAGCAATAGTTTGTGTCTGTCTGAACAACCAAGAACATTTTTACACAGGTTTACTGCATAAGGATGACAAATTTGAAGAAAATCAGTCACTCCTTCACATGACCCTTCACCAACCCCCCCAAAGTTACCTGAAAACTGTAATCAAATATTCATTAATCATTACATATTACTCATTGAAAAAGTAATTACATTACTAATTAATCAGAAGCAAAAGCAATTTTGTTACATCACTAATTACTTTATTTTCATTACTCAGCCATCAAAAGGTGTCTTTAAACAACTCTAAATCCTCCACATCCAAACTGCATCTTTTGTATTTCACACGTGTAGAAATACAAAACAAGACATTGCAGTTTAACCAGCAGGCAGCCTTACAACTTGGACGGATTTACTGACCACCACACAGCTAACTTTGCCTTGGTGACAGCACACAGCTCTCCAAAAGTCCCAATCTAAGCTTGCGTGGTCACACAACCTCCAACTCTAAACAAAACTGACTGACTCCTGAATGCAGACATACCTGTGGCTACAGTTAGCAAGCCAGCTCTTACCACATTTTGCATTTTTCCTCTTTCAGTAAAGGTTAACCATCCCACAAATCAAGCCCCTGCACCAAGCTAACAAGTCCCGGACAATGCTGTGGACTGAATACAGAGTGACCAAACTAATATGAACCACCATATAACTCTAAAATAGCTAAACAAGCCAGCCAAATGTCAAAGTAATGTAGTGTTACTGGGATCAGTAAATGTAACTGCTAAAAATCAAATTGTAATCCTTTACAGTACTCGTTATTGAAAAAAGTAATCACATTACTGTAACATGTTACTAAGAAAAGGCTTTACTTCCCAATGCTGGTGATAACACAATTTTTGTACAAAAATTGTATTCACAGTGGAACATGCTAGTAGCTCTGTTAGGTGGTTCTTAGGCACAGCAATGCTAACGTCAAAATACTAAAATACTCAAATTGACAGTGCTAACAGGTATAATGTTTACCATGTTCTTAGTTTAGCATGTTAGTACACTAACATTTGCTAATTAGCACTTAAAACAGAGCACAGCTGAGACTGATGTGAGTATTTTGTCATAAACCAAACTATTGTACGAAGTCAAATTTTGACCTGCTAATGGCACTAAAAGAAAATTCACATGATCACCTAAGTCATTAGCATTCATCCTCAAAGTACCATGAATGTCTGTTCCAAATTTCATGACATTCCATCCAATAGTTCTTTCAGTTTGGACCAAAGTATTGGACTGACTGACCAACACTGCCATCCATAGAGCCATGCTGCTAGTGGCTAAAGAACTAACAGATCAGTCTAAAGGTTATGCTTTATTGACCTGTTCACATTTTATTAATTGCTAGGTCAACGTCATTATCAATTACTGTATCATTATCAGCCTCAACTAATACACAATTATTGGTCATTATTATTATACTCTGCAATAATCCTGCAATGATTACCGAGTGTTTTTTTGTTTTTTTTTTAAACAAGTTATTACCCACGTCAGTAAAGTTAATCACATTTTTTAATTACAAGTTTTAAAGCACTCTGTAGGTCTTAAAATCTTGAAGAAAACCTTGAGCCTTGTCCAATCACACACACCCACACACGCACACACAAACATGTCATAAAACACAGCAGGTGTCAGGTTACAGCTGATAAAAGAATTTTCTACGAGTAGCATGATCCAAAAACAAAAAATAAAAGTTTGACTGGGTGCTGTAAAATCCCCTTCCCGGTTCATTCAAGGAAAATTCAGGGTCTCAACAGAAAGTGTAATGTGGCAATCCAGTGAGTGGAAATGAAAAGCCAGCTTGATGATTTTTTAAATAACTACATGGGAGCAGGACTAGTGAGTGGGAAATCAACCTTTGTTCAAAGGACGTCAAACTAATTTTGCTGAATCTTTGGTACCATTTCGACGTACTGCGGTAATATAAACTCATCATCAGTCATTGTCATTCAATCATCAGCGCAGCCAGATCACTACTTTATATAAAATAATACTAGGAGAAAACTCTTTGTGGGTAAGTGGGTAAGTGCTGATAAAAGATCTTGTAGCAACTCATAAGTCATTTTGGCTTTGTTTGATCAACATCAACAGGCTGACAAATGACCTGGTAGTTTACTACTCTGAGTTGACCAAACATGTAAATGACATGTATATTGTAATATGCAAAATATGTGATAAAAAACACTGACTAATGATACCTTACAGAGTATCTAAGAATGATTTTCCTTCCATGGCACTAATCTGGCTAAAATAAGTGAAAGAAGTAAAATAGCAAACTATTAAATGCATTTAATAACAGGGCATATGTTCTGGCCCTACCAAGCACCACACCCCCAATCATGCACACACACAATTGGGGAAGTAACACTTTCAACATGGCAGTATTCTCTTTACAGAGATACTGCCTGGTTCCCTAGAATTATGCAGTCTCCCTCTCGGCCAATCAGTAACTTCTGAGCAAAATCTGTAGTGCTGCTTTGTTTTCTTGAAGAAAATTCCTCAGCTAAGACGGGGATAGTGGGATCTGGGGAATTGGGACATGATAGGCAACCCCTGATGTGTAAATTCCAAACTGTTTCTCTTTGAAAGCATAAATTACCTTAGTTTCATCAACCAGGCTTTATGTGTGTTCATGTGTTGGTCTATTGTCATTAATCTGTTTGTTCTTAATTTGGGACAAGCTCTTGGCAGAAAGCCAGTTCAATGTAGTGGTACTGCAGCAAGAATGTGCAGTCTTAAAGCTAAACTTTACAAATGCTGCGCCCATGTTAAATTGAGGAGAGGGTCATGTTCTGGGTCAGCTGTAATGAGCAATAGTTGTGGGAGGGGACAGGATGTCTTGGCTAAGCAGGTTTGTAGTAATGCCTTCTTCTGTAAGGCTGCAATGAGGCCTACAACAAAGAGTCTAAAGTAGAGTAGTAGAGTTAAGCTTGCTCAGTGCTAGCTTGAGTTTCTGGATAAATGCAGGTATAGCAGTTGTCTGTGTGTCTCTCTCTCTATATATATATATAGAGATAGATAGAACAAACTAAACAACCATCAAAATACCCCTTTAAAAATATGACATATCATTTAAAGACAGATATTCTTCGCCATATCTGAACTTACCTGTTGAATAAGCTTGCTAGAGGTCCCAGTTTCTTTTGCCTGCCATCTTCTTCCTGCTGCATGACACCTGACCGCAAATACGGTCGTACAGGACTCCATAAGTCTCTGGGGTTTCCCGGAGACGATGACAACGTCACATCTGAGAAGTGAGCGGTGCCACTGTCGTCTGACTCTAAGGTGACAATGGCACTGGAATCAGATGTGACAGTGAAATCCAAGATGTCCTCATTGGAGACTGATAGCTCAGTGCTCATGCTGGACACGCTGCACACAGAGATGTCATCGCTGCGGTTTAAGGTTCCGCTCCCGACACCCATTCCCATGGTGGCTGATAATCTGAGGGCAGGGCTGAAGAGACGGATGGAGTCGTACCCACTGCGGGGGAAGGTGGAGGATTTGCGGACGATCTTGTCATCAGAGGGATCATCATCCAAAGGTAAAGTGGCGGGAGGATTGTTACTGGCATTCAGGATGAGGCCTGTGTCGCTTGGACGTTGGTGGCTGTGGAGGATGGGCTCTGGAGGGTTGATCTCCAGAGTGGGGATACCTGAGTCCTGGGAAGTCAAGCTGTGGCTGTCCTGGTCCAGGTCTGAGTAGCTTTTCTGGGGGCTGCTGTAGTAGATGGGAGTACTGGAGCAGGATGGCTTGTAACTGGGCAGGACGGGCTCACTTGTGCTGGCTTCATGGCAGTAGTGGTTGGTATGATCGTGGAGGTCAGAGGCCGTCGGGTCTTTGACTATAGAGCCATTCTCCACTATGGCTTCTCCAGACACACCTTAAAGAGAATATAAGACTCGGTTGGTTTGATTTTAACAATTGCTACCAGCCACAACAACGGAGCTGGTAATGTTGTCATCCTCAGTGTCAGTCAATCAGGACAGATTTTGTTACCATGATAGCGTCACGATGATTGAGGATATGCACGACACTTTACAGGTGTGTAGTTGAGATCAAAATGAAGGCCGAGTTTGGGCACGGTGCAACCCATGAGTACTGAGTACTCTTTTTTTTTTTTTTTTAACCATAATATAATCAACTAAAAGAAGGAAAAGTTATATTACCGTGAAAATTGAACCTGATGATAAATGAACATATTCTAGTGGTGTTTATGTGTGACCTAAGCACAAAGGGTGTCCAACCTTTTTACCCATTAGGGCCCATAGAAAAAGGACTGATCTGCCAAAGGAGATCGCTCTGCCTACCGCAATATTGTTTTTCAAAACCAAAAAAAAAGAATCACTAGATGGTACCTTTTATGTATTATGTTTTTTAAGTCCACAGTAACAACATTGCTGCCATCAGTACCACTGATTGACAGTTGGTGGCGGTAATTCACAAAGAAATGTAGCAAAGCACCCATGAATTCAAGGAAGAAGAAAGCAGCTGGCTTTTTAAACATAATTGTAAACCATGCAGCCTTTTGGTGAGAAATACTGAACATAAATGTAACTTTACATTTTTTACACTCTTTACTCTATAGGGTACCTTTAATTCTTAATCTATCTAATCTATGTATTTAGCTGTATCTGACTGTGTTTTATGCCATTTACTGTTTGTGTTTTTCTCCTGCTAAATAGTTCTTTTAACCAGTCTCATATTTACTTTGAAGCACATTGAAACGCTTTTAATATGTGCTATATACACTATACAATACAACTACACAATAAATTAATTAATTGCACCACAGAAAATTGATCTACAACAATTGTGATGATTGATTAGTTGTTATAGAGTCATTAATGAACCAAAAATGAGAAAAATTTGCCAGAAGTTTCTTGTCAAATGTGAGGATTTTTCCGCTTTTTCTGTTTTCTAAATCTAAAATTAATATTGCTGGCTTTGAGTCTATCAGTAATCAGACAAAACAGGTAATCTGAAGACGTCCCCTTGGGCTCTGGCGCATTGTAATTAAAAATAATTACAAACCATGCAGAGCAGGATCAGGGAGCTCACCATCTGGTAATTAGTTTGTGGTGGTTTAAGTAATGGCTGATCTGTTTGGTAATACTGTCTGCACCACATAAGCGCAACAAAAAGGTGGCACCTGCATTATTACATTATATTAAGGGCTCTCCTGAGTTACATTTTAGAATTAAACCCTTCATTTTTTCAATTTATCTTTTGCTTATTTAGTGCATATGCTAAAGTAAATTTATGCTTAATGAAGTCACAACAAACTAATTAGAATTACTAGGTGTGACATACACAATGCAGAGAAAGTGGAGAAAAGGTGGGGTTTAACAGGGGGCCATAGCTCATTTTTGCCCCAGTGAGACAGTGTGTCTGCCCGGATTGTGATTCTCAATTTTCTGACATCATATATACTACACAATCAGTCAAACAAATCTACAAATTGACAATAGTAGTCGCAGGAAATATATTATTATTAAAAGGTTTCTTCCAATTGATCAGGGCATTATCTACATGGGTGTGGGAGCCTTGAGAGGTGAAAATTAATCCCACAGTAACCAGCCTGGTAACTGGAGTCTAAACTGTATTGTGAACAGGGCCCCAGCAGGGCTACATCATGCTTTAACACCAGCTGGGAAGCAAAGCTAAAGCTAGTGTGTCTAAGCTCTCAAGCTACATTAATTAAGCTCCCAACTCTCAGGGTGAGAGACATTCCTACCCCTTCTGTTACACACTTGGGTTACACACTCAAACATTACAGTAAAGCTGTAGTTGCACATAGAGGTGTTCTTTTTTTTAAACAAAACAAGAAGAAATAAGGGCTTCTATCACACACACACACACACACACACAGGCCTTTTTTTTTTATAAAGAACCTCAGTGGAGTTTGCCATAACTATAGTTTATTCATGCACTGCTCTGGGATGTTGTTTCCACACAAACAAAAAATATCTAGAGAACTGGATATAGTTTATTTTTGTAATTTCAAGAAGATGAGTTCAAGCTTTCTACAAGCACAACTCACACTGTCACTGACTTATTCTAGTGAATGTAAGTCAACGCCACTGTTACATTTTCCTCACAA